>NC_056743.1:1154440769-1154488269 GCF_019279795.1 Protopterus annectens | reverse complement strand
CAGTCGGTCTACAGTTTCATTTCTGGAAGAAAACTCTCTTTGGGGAACTTTCCACACAGATTCATTGCCCTTTTCAAGATCAGAGCACATTTGTTTTTCTAATTTTTTGTTTTTTTTTTAATACTAAAAGTGACTTTTTTTAAAGAAACGCTGTATTTATTTAAATATTTTTAGTTTCCTGTCAGAAACTGCCTTACTAGCTTTAGAAGCTTATTTCTTTTTTGGATAGCATTTTGTGTGGTAAAAGTTTATTGCTTTTGCAACTATTGAGTTTAGGTGTTCTGTTTTACTTAAAGGGAGTTTTCAAGCTAAGAACATCGCCGTGCATGCATATTTCACGACAACAGTGCAGGAAAAGGAAGTACTGTTAAGTCTGTGATTTTATGTACTGCTTGTACATCTACCTTGGTTTTGGGACTCTTTAGAGGTGTGTGTGTGTCTGTGTTGCTTGCTATCAAGTTTGTGAACTTACCTTCCTACCGAATCTTTCCAGCATTGTTTGCCAGCAATTAAGGTTCTTCCTCGGTCACATCATAGGTACCCACTCTAATCCTGCTGGTTTTTCTTCTGCTGTACTTATAGAAAAAAATAATGTGATAAAACTGAGTCCTTGTAGTCACCACCAGCTCAATCAGTTCCTCAGCTACTTGTGAGGGATCCTGCAGTGGCTATTTTTTATTCCTCAACCCTTCTACTGATCTCTGAGTTCCTGTCGTGTTGCTTTTTCCACCATCATGGATCAGGTGGGTGGGGTCATACATGTGCTCTGCTTCTCTTCCAGTATCCAGTAAGAGGAAGGGAGAACCATTTTGAGTCTTAGAGATGTTCTTGGAGATTCTTCTTGGAGTAGCTGAGGAAAGAGACTTGCCCAGGATGAAGAGCCATCCCCCAGTCAATCTTCTTCCAGGGATACTTTAGCTAAAAAAAAAGTTAAATTATTCATCTAAGGATTCCCAAGGCCAGGACTCTGATTCTGGTGAAAGTACATATACCCTGTCTCCCCTGGAGGAATTTTCTTTTTTTAAGTCCATTTCCAGGATGAATTATGTATTTTTATTGGAACAAGTGGATTTTCTCTTAAAATGTGGGAATACTAAATCGAGGTCCTGCATGTTGCTACTATTCCTCCTTTTTTGCCAGACTTTGTGGATATCTTTAATGCTTCCTGCAAGAATCTGGATTCCTAGTCTTCATTCCAGCAACAAATTTCAACTTCAGTCTGATCCTGCAGCCATTTCTGCCCTAGCATCAGCTTGACAATAGTCTTTTTTGTTGAATCCTAACCCTTTTGCAGGGGTTAAAGAAGGTAAGGTGTTAAATAAATTTGGAAAGATGATTCTCTTCAGGGACTTTTAGCCTTTAGAATGCTCAGTAACCAGAAACCTATGTGGAAGTTTGTTGCATTTTGCTTAGACTTTAAGGGAATACTCTACTAATTTGCCTTCGGAGCACAAATCCTTTCTGAACCCTAAACAAACCTTCATCAGGTCTATAAATGTGCCCTAAAGAGTGTACATAGGGCAAATACTATGTTAAGGGTCACTGCTACTACTGCTGCTGCCTTTGGTACATAATCAAAAGTTCATAGATAAGGTTAAATCTGAGTTTGTTTGTTTTTTTAACTCTGCTGTAGATATTTTGTAATTTTTGCTACGCAGGTGCTCAAACAATATGATTGCAATTTGTACATGGAATTACAAAAAAAAAAAAAGCATCAAGCAGATCTGCTTCCTTCAGAAAATTATGTAGAGTCCCTGCCTCTTTCTAGTAAACAGAGCACAAAGTGGAAATGGCATGAGGGATCAACATTAACAAAGCAAAAAGGGGGCAATCTTCACCTTCTGCATTCCCCCATCTTACCACTATATCTCTCTAACTCTGCAAAGAGAGAGATTGAGGTCCCATGTGTAGTACAATCACATGATAACCCAACGAACTGTGGAAGTAGTGCCTTTAGACAGCAGGGGCAAAGGTGTTCATTTCATATGGTTTCCAGTTCCAAAGAAAAAACTTGCTTGGAGACAAGTTCTGGATCATTTCTTACTCAGATTCTCTGGGTCTGGGTCTGGGTCACCATATCCATTCTCTGTTACTCTTTGGTTATTCATAGTTCTAAGAGTTTTCACAAAGAGTCTATCCCCTGTAATATCCCTTTGCAGTCTTGTGGGAATTCTCGTATGTCTTTGTTGAGACAGCTTATCTTTGCAAAGTCTTTTCCCAGAAGTTAGAGGTCTGTAACATGGATCATCTTCTTCCTAACCAGTCTGGAGATCTAGATATATAGTCAGAATCCCTGTTTAACTCAATCATGCTAAGTTTGGTTTCTAGGGCTCATGAGGACCCAGTATTATCATCCTGTGGAATTTCAGATTTCAGCTTTGGGCCATGAAGACTGTCCATAATTCAAAATACAAGTCTTCCTTCTTTTTACCATTTTATTCCAGTGCTAACTGTACTAACATGCTTCAGATTTTGCTTAGGTTCCAGTTTCAATGAGGGTAAGTAGGTGCAGGCCTGTGAGATATATCATGCAGGCCAAAGCACATCAGTGTCAAAGGGCTAATAGCTGGGATCCATCCTATAATGTGTCTCTTTTTTTATTGAGTCTCTGGGACCCTTGCACATGATTAGACAACTACACAGTGATGTGGAATAGCAGGGAGGTGCCAGGTCTTTCCCACTCTGCCGGCTGGGTATGATAGTTTGGGGAGGTAGCTCTTAAAGCATATGTTCTTCGTGTTTCACTGTTGCAATCATCACTCTTGGGTTTATCTGCCTGCAGGTAGCCCTCAGTTGGCCGGAATACCAGAGACTTAGTATTTCTGAGTCGGATGCTGTCGCTCCGGACTAACGTCAGGTCATCAGGGGTATAAAAACAGGCAGCTGACGCCATCACATCAGTCTTTCATGCAGAGGAGCCCAAAGCAGAAGCAATTCGCAGTTGGCCTCTACCTGAATTTTTGTTTACGAATTGAATAATCCTAAAGTCTTCTAAAGCTAAGTATCCCATTGGGGATCCTTTTTTTTTTTTGCTCTAACCGATGTCAGAAAAAGTTAACAATTGTCTTGCCTGTGGAAAGTGAATACCTCACAGAGATTTTCATTCTTACTGTGTCACCTGTTTAGGCCCAGACCACAACGTACCTCACTGTCAGTTTTGTGCCTTGTTTAACACCTGAACCATTTGTCATCAGGCTCTCTTTGTCACTAAATTCTTTCGCTCTCGATCTCCATATTCTGAAATGGCTTCGGTAAGCCATCTGTCTACCGATATTCTGAAAACACGTAAGGATAAAGACAGAGACGGACCACATAGGTCCAAAGCTGCCAACAACGCCTCCGTTAAGCTAGTCACCAGTCTGCCGATACTCGGTGAGGTGCTTTCGCAGGGGTCTATATTATTATCTCGAAGTTACGGAACATCGAATACAATATGGTCGACACCATATTATTGAAGTTATGTAACTTCAAAATAAAAAATTTGAAACAAATACTTACCCTGACAGGTTTAAGCAAGGGGGTAAGCCCCACTGCACCCCCCACCCCCCTGCTACTTAAATATACCAACTCTGAGATCGCGCTACAGTGCAGGAAAGGGAAATCTTCCCTTTCCGCACCATACTCCGTTAAAGTGTGAACTCTGAGTTGGTATATTTAAGTAGTGGGGGGTGTAGGGGGTGCAGCTCCCCATGTGGGGGTGTAGGGGGGCTGCACCCCCTGCCCTAAACACCCTTTATTTTTTTCAGGGTCTTGTAGAATTTCAATGATTTAATGGTTCGGTCACTAAAGTTCGACCTTTCTTCTCTTCTTCGACTATGGAACCTGTGGATGTCTCTACCTTGGATGGTTCCGGAGCCGCTGTGCAGGCACCAGCTTCTGAGGCAGTTCTTTGCTCAACCGATGTTCGACTCAAACCAACAACTTCTTTTTTAACCAAAGCTACCGAGTTTCTTAGGCCCAGAGTATGCACTACGCCTAGAAAACCGATGACCAAAGCGCATACACGTGCTCCCAAGCCACAAAAACAAATGCTTAGAATGGCCGAAGACCTTATTACACTGATTAGAGGAAGTCAGCCTTCCCCTTCTAAGAGACAGTACCTTACAACTTCTACAGACCAGGAGTCTGATAACTCTGAGATTTCTGATTATGAAGACATGCCCTTATCTGCTTATGAGGATTCAGATGCAGAGGAATCCATTCCCTCTGCCTCCTCTCCAGAGGGTTTTTCTTTTGGTGAAACCTTGCATACCTTGAGAGCATTTTCACTGGGAATGCCAAGATTATCCTCAGTCCAAAAAGAGACTCTGAGAATTCTTAGAGTTGCCTCAGCTCGGGCCTTTAGCAATACCCCCTGTCCTGAATGTTGTTGATGATGTTTTTATGGAATCCAGTCTTACTCCTGACACTTAAAAAAACAACAATCTAAAACAAAAACTGGCAAATAAGGCACTACGGAAGCAATAGAAGCCGGCAAATAATCCAACAAATCGAATCACAACTGTGCAAAATAAATGTAAACTTTTAATGTAAGCGCTTTCGGCAAGTAAAATAGCTTGCCTTCTTCAGAGAAACAGTTTTTTCAAAGTATCAGGTTCTTTGTATATGCTATTATGCCAAACTAATTAAGCAATCAGCCTAAATAACAGAAACAGAAGTTTTAAAGCAGCCTCGCCACTAAAAACATAGAATCAATAATTTAAAACCTTATTAAAAAGGACACGTAAGCAATCAAAGAATGCAAATATTCTAATAAAAAACCTTAAACAAAAATATATGTACTTATACATGTTGCAAAATGCTGTTCACATTAAAAATAAACGTGTGCCACTATAAATGTTGTTATTCCCTAAGTATTATCTTCTCATAGTTCCCAAAGCAATATACAATAACCTTACCAATATATAAAAACTAAAAATATACATGAAATACATTGACAATAGACAATATTAATATCTAATGCCCAGCTCAATAAACTAGAAGTATATATATATATAAGTTAATTTTAAGGGCCAGGTATCTCAACATGCATTTAATAGAAAGATTCTCGTTCAAACCTGAGAGAACTTGTGCTCTTGTTTTAATCTGCCACATAAGTTCATCAATTTCGAGAAGGACTTGCCAAGGTCCTCCTCTAATGTCAGTTTTCCTATGTTGTAAAATTGCAAACCTAAAGGCATGATCAGGGTGGTCTACAATGTGTTTAGCTAGAGCATTAAGATCATTTTTACTTATAGAATAGTAATGCTCGTAAATACGTTGTTTAAGTTTCCTTTCGGTTTTACCGATGTAAAATGCATCAGAGTGCACAACGCCACATACGTAACCCCCTTAGACTCACAATTGTATCTGATTAATTTTGTATATTTTATTATTAATGGGAATTTGATTGGTAACAAAAATATATTTACAATAAGAACATGTTCTGCATTTAAACATGCCTTTAGTTCTGTTTGTACATTCTCTTTTTCTCTCCAGGAGTGATTTCAAATTTTGGCCTCGCCTATATGTTATTCTGGGCCTAACACCTAGAGCTTTTGATAACCTTTCATCCCCTTTAATTAAATTCCAGTTCGTGTTAAGAACTTCTCTAATACATAAATGATCCAATGAATATGTACAAAGAAAACTGACTTGGTGGCCTAAAAAGTTACTAGACGAATGACTTGGTTGCTCACTATTACAACCTTGGTAATGGTTCAAATTTTCAACTGGGATGACTACCTGATCAGATAGCAACGGTGTAAAAAACCCCATATTCCTTTTATTTATTATCTCGTTTTTAATGTTCAAAACAAGGGTTGGAGGATACCCTCTGTTTAAAAACATTTTTTTTAGCAAGTCACATTCTAAATTAAAATCTGTACCATCTGAAACCATACGTGCTGCCCTAACCATCTGGCCTTTAACGACTGCCTTCTTCTGATGGTAGGGGTGACAGCTAGAAAAATACAAAAATGTGTGGAGTATGTTGGTTTATGATAAATCAAGCTTTTATACCTACCATTTACGTCATCCCTAATTAATTGAATGTCAAGGTAGTTAATGGCCCTCTCCCGTATGGAATAAGTAAATTCCAAAAAATTGGTAGTCTGGATAATGTTGTTAATAAAGGAAGGGATAAGAGAAAGATCACCTTTCCAAATACAGAACATGTCATCCTGGTATCTGGTGTACCAGGAGACATAGTTCTGAAAGAGTGAGTCATTAAACAAAAAGTTATGCTCCCAAAATGCCATAATTGCATTCGCAAAACTTCCGCCACAGGGGGAGCCCATAGCTACACCTGACTTCTGTAAGAAGAATTGCCCTTCAAATACCATAAAGTTATTAGCCAGAACAAGTTCTAAAAGTGCCTCAACTATGTCGATAGTGCTCCCATTAACTTTCTTCATAAGCAGAAATTCTCTAGTCCATTCAATGCCCAGCTGTTGGGGATGACCGTATAAAGGTCTTTAATGTCTATTGTGAGAAAATGTGCATTGGGTTGAAATTCTAGCTTATTGATATGAATGAGAAACCCCCACGAATCCTTGCAGATTTGTGGTTCACTAGCAATAAGTGGTTTTAGCACACTATCAATATATTTGGCACACCCATACGTAATTGATCCTCGACCATCAACTATTGGTCTGAAGGGAGGATCATTTAAAGTTTTATGGATTTTGGGATTGCCAAAAAGTGCTGGTGTTTTCGGTGCTAACATTATTAAGTAATGATGTAGGTCAATGTCAATGGAGCCTTCCAGAAATAAATCCTCCAATACCCCTCTAATCTTTTTATATGCCCCATTGACCTCATTTAAAATGGCCCTTGTATATGCAGCAGTATTAAGGTGTTTAACCATACTATCCACATACATATCATGTTCCATAAACACAAAGCCACCACCTTTATCAGGCTTCATGACCCTAATATTAGTCATTCAACAGGTTTAAACAGTCATACTCAAAATGGCTAATAGAATTCTTCATGTTTTTAAAATGCTGACTTTCTTTAATAGCCCAAAAATCTATCTCGCACATTTTCTCAAAAACATTCAAGTCTGGATGGATGAGTGGATTAAATACACTCGAGACCCTTAAAGAACTCACCATGCTAGAACTACTCCCCATAAGCAAATTAAGATTAAGTTTGCAGACGAACAACTTGAAGTCAATTATAGTTTTGGCAATATCCATACGTCTCCTGGGGACGTAGGTTAGACCCCTGGATAAAAAGTCAACAATTTCTTGGTCCACATCCAAAGAGGTTTAATTATAAATATTAAAGTCCCCCATCTGAGCTTGTGTAAACCCGTGGTCCACTAGCTAATTCTTGAATATGGGCTATCATCTCCTCGATCTTTTTTTGTTGTTGTTCCTCACTTGTGGCCGATTCCGATTGGACTGACGATTGATGGTTTGGTTGTTGTTGGTTGATTGAAAATCCTGATAGTTAGATCCATCACCTGTATCATTTGTGTCCCCTAGTTATCTATCCGAATTATTGCTATTGCTGCTCCCATTGTTGTCCCTATTGCCAAAGCCATTATTATTTTTACAAAGCCTCTCACTACGTCAGAGTGGCTGATTATCCATATTTCCATTTACTGGTCTATCATTGCATGTGCTAGGGGACAAGCCTTCTTCATTCAAATTACTGTCTATATTAAAGTCCGATAACTGGGTACTTGGGACCATTAGAAGGAGGCTTGGGATAAGCTCTTTTATTAGAATAATCGTTGATATCCCTAGCTATCTTTTTCTTTTTAGTAATAAGAAGTTTGTTCAGTGCTGACTCAGTGCTGGTATAAATTCTACAATATTCATACTTGTACCTATAAAAGTCTGTATGGCTTTTAATGGCATGGTCTAAAATTTCCAATTCTGCTTTAAGAATGTTAATATCAGTAGAATAAAAATTAATAAGAGCCTGAAGGAACTCAAATCCTTGGCGGTCGAAAAGATCCAATAGTTCCCTATGGAACGTAGTGTCATTCACCAGCCCTGCTGGATACCGCCATTGCCCAAGACCTTTGGGAATAATTTTATTCTGTATACATTGTTGTAAGTAGGAAACCTCCAGTTGTAGCTTCCTACATTTGTACAATTTTGTATCAAAGTAATTAATTAAATTAGGTAGTTCATTTGCGGACTGTTCTTCTCTTTTCTCAGATAAATTATTTGATTGATTACTTCCGCAAAAGAAATTGTTATTATTTACAAATGCTGACATTGAAGGAATATTACTTGCACTGTTCTGTGAGCCAGTATTATTCACCAACGGGACTGAGGTGCCTTGTGCTCCACCTTTGTTGATGCCCATATGGTTTATATTGTTTTGCGGTGTTGAATAAGCGTCGGTGGCGCCAATGACGCCTCTTGAAACACCACCTGTGACACTGCTGCTACCAACTCCTGGCAAAGGCTCATTAGAATCATTACTGTTAGTTTCACTTTGTTGTCTAATAGGAGCATTAGATCTATTTGGTCTATTAGTACAAGACATTTCCACCTTCTGAGACAGGGTTTCGACCCGCCCTAGAAGAACATGAACTAGGGCTGTCAAATTTCCCATTGCGTTCTCCTGGCTGTTAGCCCTACTTTCATCTTGGGAAAACAAGTCTTGAGTTGCCACTCCATTTCCACTTGCCATAAAAAACGACCAAACAAACAACAATCCAAAACAAAAACTGGCAAATAAGGCACTATGGAAGCAATGGAAGCCGGCAAATAATCCAACAAATCGAATCACAACTGTGCAAAATAAATGTGAACTTTTAATGTAAGCGCTTTCGGCAAGTAAAATAACTTGCCTTCTTCAGACAAACAGTTTTTTCAAAGCATCAGGTTCTTTATATATGCTATTAGGCCAAACTAATTAACAAATCGGCCTAAATAACAGAA
This sequence comes from Protopterus annectens, assembly GCF_019279795.1. Classification (NCBI taxonomy): domain Eukaryota; kingdom Metazoa; phylum Chordata; order Ceratodontiformes; family Protopteridae; genus Protopterus; species Protopterus annectens. The sequence goes on along the minus strand of NC_056743.1, from coordinate 1,154,479,381 downwards.
ACACAAGATCTGAAGTAGGAGATTCATTTGTCTGCAACCTGTGGGTTATGGATCCGATATCGGATCCGAACCGGCATGGTTTTCCAGCTATGGATCCAAGCTCTCAGCTCCTCCCCTCACCCATAATGCCCTGCTCTCCCTACATGACCCCAGATCTAGTTTGCCGCGCTGGTGACCAGATTGGTTTCTGAGAGCTCTACAGCTAAGTGTTATTTCAGCTAATTTTAGTGTTAAAATTAAGGTCTTTTCAGTCAGTTTTGTGTGAAAGTTTTAGGTTTCCCTTTTTGTAGCTTAAAGTTGTTTAGTTTTATTAACTTTTATAACTTTTAGTTTCCCTCCCCTCGCTGGTGCGTAGTGTGTGTTTGGGCCTGTTTGTTTGACTAGTTAGTCCTTATTTTTTTAGACTAATTAAAGTTAAAACTAGTGCCTTTAGGATGTCTGAACCACCTAAGGCTGTTTTTTTGAAGTGCTCCGAGTGTGGCCATAAGCTTTCCCCTGCTGATGGCCACACTCGGTGCGTTCGATGCCTTGGGGTTGAACACCTCACTTCTGGATGTTCCATTTGTGCAGGGTTCAACCCCAGGGCATTGAAGGAGCGGAGGTCTAAGCTGGTCCTGGCGGGACTTTTGCCCCCGGACTCGGCTCCGGCTTCCGCTCCTTCGGGGGGTACCGTTTCAACGGTTCCCTCCTCTCCGGCTCCCCCTCCTCCACCTGGGACTCAACCTCCCTCTAGTGGTTTGGAGGAGAGGGAAGCAAGAAAGAAGGACCGGAGGGAGAAGCACCATAAGCGGCGGGCCGAGACCTCTGTTTCGGCCCCGCCTGCCAAGCAGGCTTCTCCTCCAGCCTCCTTGTCTGCTGGTTCTCCCCCTCCTCGGCTCCGGTCTCCTGTGTGCTTTTCACCGGGACCTGAGGAGGAGGAGACCCGATCTCCGTCGAGGCTATCGAGGAGGCACTCAAGGCCTACCTCGGTAGCCTCGTCGAGATCCACGTACAGTTTATCTGATGCTGATCTGGACCGGATGATGAGAAGGTTCATCCAGGCCCAGATGCAGATGGGAGTGCTCTTGCCTCCCCCCCCCTCTGGGGAGCTCGACCTTTCTTTAAACCTATAGCTCCTTCTCCGACCCGCTACCGGGTTGTAGCAGTTGGAGCTGAGCAGCCGAGCGGGGTGGGTCGGCGCCGATAGTACTGGGTACTTCGGATCCGACCCTGCCCTCAAGTGCTTCGGATCCGACCTCTCGGAGCCTGGATCCGAGCTTCGGATCCGGGGGGATCAGTGCTCCTTCGGCGCCGTCCGTGTCGGAGCGCACTGTCCCCTCGGATCCGAGTGCTTCGGTGCCGGCTCCGATCCACTCTTCGGATCCTAGGGGGAGCCGATTATCGGATCCTTTGGTAGAGGTCAGCTCCCCCTCGGCTTTTGATGTAGTGGAGAGGGCCCTGTTGAGGGTTTCCGGACCCCCGGCACTTGCTTCGGCTCCGTCCCGCGCTCCATCTGCACTGGGCCAGGCTTCCACCATCCGGCCATTGGGACAGCCCGCTCCTTTGCCCCAAGTTGTTCCTTTGGAACATGTCACGGCTTGCGAGGAGTCCTCTGACAGCCCCCCGGAGGATGCCCCTCGCAAGCATACGTGCAAAAGAAGGCACATAGACTCCCCCGAGTCTCTCACTGAAGACACGGATTTGGAGGAAGGGGAAGGCTCCCCAAGATCTCCCCCCCAAGGATGTCTCCTTTGGAGACATCATGGAAATGCTTCGCATAAGGGGGGGTGGTCTGCCCCCAAGTCTTCCTCGGACGAGTCTGTGTTCTTGGAGGCATTTGAAGTGGGCCCGTCTACCTCTTGGGTGTCCCCTCCTGCCGACCCCCTGGTGGACCTGATTACCACCAGGGCGTGGAAGGATCCGGACACCGTGGAGCCAATTCCAAAAAGGCCTGACCGTATTCTCAGTCCCCCGGCTGACCGTGCCCACTGGAGTAAGGGGCCTCCGGTAGATGCCATGTTGACGGCGGCAGCCACCAAGAGGGAACTTGCTCAGGAGAGCCCCTCAGTCCTTCCCCCGAGCAAGGTGTCTCGGATGATGGACCGCTTGGGGAAGCGGATGTTTAGTTCAGCGACCTTTTCAGTGAGGGCGCTGAACTACCTGGCACATGTGATTAGGATGCAGCGCGATCTTATCAAGGAATACGCTGCATCCCCCCCAGAGTCCATGTCGGAGGAGGACAAAGTGTTGCACTCCACCCGTATGGCCACTCTCAGGTCTGTGACTAATACCTCTATGCGGTTACTGTCCCATGCTACGGAAGGTGCCGCTAGAGCCGCAGGGGCAGGCCTAGTTACTAGACGTCAGGCCTGGCTCCATCATTGCGATTTTTCGGAGCCCTTCAAGGCGTCATTTGCGAACGCTCCCTTCGATGGTTCTGCCCTCTTTGGCAAAACTGTTCGTGATACTTTGACCCAGAGCGAAAAGGACGGGAAGACGCTGTCTGCCGTCGGAATCCGCTTCTCTGTGCCCCAGAGGCCCTATTCTAGGAAACAAAAGGGCCAGAAGAAGATGTGGTTCCGGAAGTCGCAGCAATCCCAACCCGCTCCGGACAACCAGTCCTTCCGTGGCAGAGGAGGACAGGGAGGATGCCGCCCCAGGGGCAGAGGGGCTCCCAGGAACTTCGGTCCAGAGAACCCTTCTCTGAACGGCCCGCGCAGCAGCCCTGAAGGGTTGCCCGGCTGCTCCACTCTGGAGGCAGTCGGGGGACGTTTTTCGGAGCACCTAGCGGCATGGGAGTCCATAACATCAGACCGCTGGGTCCTCCGCATCATATTCAGAGGATACCGCATTCCATTTCATCACTTGCCAAAATTGAAGTCCCTCCCCGACGTTCCACCCGGTCAGTGGGAGGCCGCTTTGGCAGAAATTGGCCATCTGCTAAAGAAAAGAGCCATCCAGCCCGTCCCCAGACCAGATCGGATCAGGGTTCTACTCCAGGTTCTTTATAGTGCCAAAAAAGACTGGGGATCTAAGACCAATATTAGACCTTTCACTCCTGAACCTGGCAGTTCCCAAGGAAAAGTTCCAAATGGTTACATTACAGTCTATTCTCCCCCTTCTGGGAGAAAATCACTGCATGTGCTCTATAGACCTCAAGGATGCGTACTACCATATACTAATGGACAGGCGCTCCAGGAGGTTTCTCCGCTTCCAGCTGGGAGCCAGTCACTACCAATTCCGGGTCCTTCCCTTTGGTCTCACCACAGCCCCCAGGGTGTTCACCAAGGTATTAGCAGTGGTAGCGGCCCACCTGAGGCTTCAGGGGGTGCAGGTCTTCACTTACCTGGACGACTGGCTTCTCACCGCTCCAACAAGGCATCTACTGTTATTGGCGCGAGATTCCTTTCTCCATCTAGCTCCCTGTCTGGGCATCACAATAAATGCAGAAAAATCCAACCTAGCCCCTACGCAGTTCATAGATTTTTATAGGTGCCAGGTTAGACATGAGACGGTTAAGAGCCTTCCTCACTGCGGACAGGATTTAGAATCTGCAGCTCCAGGTGCGGGCCATTCTCCACTCCAGCTCAGTTCTGGCGGAGTTGGTCCTGAGGGCTCTAGGGTCCATGGCAGCAGCGATAGCTCTTCTTCCTCTCGCCAGGTTCAATATGCGCGTCCTTCAATGGACACTCCTAGTTCAGTGGTCTTATCTTGCTCTTCCTATGCATCATCCCATTGCGATCAGCAAGGCTTGCAAGCGGTCCCTCCTGTGGTGGCTCCACTCTCCAGATCTCCACGGAGGCCGCCCCTTTTGTGCTTCTCCCCCTCTCGCCACTGAGACCACGGACGCCTCCCGCCTCGGGTGGGGGGGGGGGCATTTTGCAGGCCGGACGGTCCAAGGCACGTGGAACGATTCAGAGACCTTACTGCATATCAACGTTCTAGAGATGAGAGCAGTGCTCTTAGCGTTGCAAGCACTACAGGCCTTTCTTCCCTTGGGAACTATTGCGATTCAGTCGGACAACATGTCTGTCGTCTGGTATATCAACAAACAGGGAGGAACCAGGTCTTACCCTCTTTGTCGAGAAGCCATGAGAGTGTGGGAATGGGCAATCTCCACCAACCGCTTTCTCATCGCAACGCATATTCCGGGTCGGTCCAACATCCTTGCGGACAAACTCAGTCGCACCATTCTTTCCCCTTACGAGTGGTCTCTCAATGCTCAGATAGCGAAACGCATCTTCGCACAGTGGGGAACTCCTTGTTGCGATCTTTTTGCGTCTCCCTCAAACACCAAGTGCGACAGTTTTTTCGCTCTAATACCTCCTCCTGGAGATACCCCAAGAGACGCTCTGGTGCATGCTTGGCCCCCCGGTCTTCTTTACGCTTACCTCCCTTTGCCTCTGATGCTCCAACTTCTTCAGAAAGCCTCTCGGTTGGGGTGCAAAATGATTCTCATTGCCCCATTCTGGCCTCGACAGATCTGGTTCCCTTTCCTAAGGTCTCACTCAGTGAATCCTCCTTGGATTCTAGATCCCATTCCGGATCTGATATCTCACCCATCCCATCTATCAACCCCGAATCTGGACAACCTGAAGCTGACTGCTTGGCTGCTCCAGTTCCACTCCTGATCAGGACTCCCGGTATTTCGTCTCCAGTTAAGGCCATCCTGGTGGCGGCTCATAAACCATCTACCAGGAAAGTTTACCGCAGTAAGTGGAAACGATTCTCCATTTGGGCGGAGCGGCAAGGTCTAGACCCTTTCACAGTTCCCCTTCCTCTGGTGCTTGACTTTCTAACCACTCTTTTTAATGCTGGTGCCAGCAGTTCCACGGTCAAAGTACAACTTGCGGCAATTTCTCACTATCATATTGGTCAAGACTCCAGTCCACTGATGTCTGCCAAATTGTGTAAGATTTTCCTAAAAGGTACCTTTCTCCTCAGGCCCCCGGTAAAGCAAGTGGTTCCTCCTTGGGACCTTTCTTTGGTCCTTCAGGCCTTGACCGCTCCCCCCTTCGAACCTGCTGCTACGGTAGATCTGAAATTTTTATCTTTCAAGACGGCCTTTTTAGTGGCCATTACCTCGGCCAAGAGAGTTTCAGAACTTCAAGCCTTATCCGTCAAGCCTCCTTGCTTGGTCTTTCATCCGGACCGTGTATACCTCAGGACCAACCCGTCCTTTCTTCCTAAGGTAGCTTCTGAAGTAAATATTAATCAGTCCATTAACCTCCCTGTTTTCTTTCCTAAATATCAAAACAAAGGTGAATACAAGCTACATTCCTTAGATGTTCACAGGCAACTTAGATTTTATCTGAACAGGACAGCTGGTCATAGGCAATCCGACCAGTTGTTTATTTCCTTTGCTAAATTCAATTTGGGTAAACCAATTTCCAAAGTCTCCTTATCACGCTGGATTTCGCAGTGCATCTTATTGGCTTATCAGGCTTCTGGAAGGCCCGCACCGGAGGGAGTACATGCCCATTCAACCCGGTCAATTTCTACTTCAGCGGCCTTTAAAGCTAGGATTCCTCTGGATGATATTTGTTCAGCAGCCACTTGGGTTTCATCTCATACCTTTATCTCCCACTACAAATTGGATATTACATCTAGAGGTAGAGCATCCTTTGGCTCCGCGGTGCTCCGGAATATCCTTCCATGATGGCCGCCCAAGATTCAGGTAGCTGGGGACTCTGTCCCACAGGTTGCAGACAAATGAATCTCCTACTTCAGATTTAGAAGTTATGTACTCACCATAACGTTCCATCTGAGTAGGTGTATTCATTTGTCTGCAACCATCCCGCCCTCCTATCCCCCTGGCCTTGTCAGTTTCCTCCATATTATGTGTTACCCTTTTTAGGGTGTTTCTATTCTTGGCAAACTCGATCTGAGGTCATGTAGGGAGAGCAGGGCATTATGGGTGAGGGGAGGAGCTGAGAGCTCAGATCCATAGCTGGAAAACCATGCCGGTTCGGATCCGATATCGGATCCATAACCCACAGGTTGCAGACAAATGAATACACCTACTCAGATGGAACGTTATGGTGAGTACATAACTTCTAATTTTAAAGCAGCCTCGCCACTAAAAACATAGAATCCATCATTTAAAACCTACGTATTAAAAAGGAAACATTAGCAATCAAAGAATGCAAATATTCTAATAAAAACCTTAAACAAAAATATATATACTTATACATGTTACAAAATGCTGTTCACATTAAAAATAAACGTGTGCCACTATAAATGTTGTTATTCCCTAAGTATTACCTTCTCATAGTTCCCAAAGCCATATGCAATAACCTTACCAATATATAAAAACTAAAAATATGCATGAAATACATTACTCCTGACACTTCACCTCCTGTCCCTAGGAAACCAGACAGGTACTACAGAGTACCTGACACTCGCAAATTTCTTTTCAAGAATCCTACTGCTGACCCAGAGATCATTTCCCAGTGGCCTAAAGGTATCAAGGCAACTACAGCCAAGAATCAAACCCCTTTGGACAGATGGGGTAAAAAGGTATATACCTCTGCAACTCTTGCTATTAGGGCATTGAATTGTCAGTTTCACATGCTGAAGTACCAGCAACATATTATGGAACTTATTAAACAAAAGGTGGCAACCTTTACAGACTGTGCAGAAAATAAAGAATTGCAGGAGCTTATTCACTCTGCAAGCCAAGTCAGCAAGCATACTTTGCAGTGTGGCTTTGATGTCCTAGAAGCATCTTGCCGGGCAGCAGTCACTGGCTCTGTACTGAGAAGACATGCTTGGCTCAAAGAGCAGACCTTGCCAGGCCATGTCAAGTCAGAGTTACTAGATGCTCCTTTGAACAAGGACAGTTTGTTTGGCACCAAACCAGAAGAGGTTCTTAAAGATGGAAGAAAAAGCTAAGTCGCTGCAGACTGTAAAATAATTCTTACAAGTGCAACCCCCTAGGCATTGCCCTTCCAAACACTGGTCCTTTCCAGTCCCTTCCAGGCCTTCTCAAACCAGACCCAGGGGAAACAGACCACCCAGACCTACAGTCTGAGTATGCAGAGATCTAAGCAATGGAGTGCCCCCACCCCTAGAGCAGGGAGTGGTAAGTCACCTCCTTATGGAAAAAACTCACAATGACTTCCTTGCTGCACTCCCCAGCCCTGCCCAATTGCTTGTGCCCCTAGGAGGAAGACTTGCCCTTCATGCAAAAAACTGGATGTCCATCACACAGGACCGGTGGGTCCTCAACATTGTATCCCAGGGGTGCAAATTTTATTTCCATTCACTGCCAACCCCAAGCGGATTTCCAGACCTTCCTCCAAACCAGTGGGCCTAGGCTCAAAGCCAAGTAGCTTCACTGCTCAGTATCAGAGCTTATTCAGCTGGTTCCAGTAGAACAGAGGGGTCAAGGATTGCCTTCCTGGTACCCAGGAAAGGGGGCTCTTGGCACCCAATCCTAGATTTTTCAATTCTCAACACCTTCTTGGTGGTACCAAAATTCAAAATGCTTACCCTGCAACAGCTTCTTCCTATGCTAGCCAAGGATGCCTGGTTAGTCAGCTTAGACTTAAAAGCCTATCTGCACATCCCCATAAGGGAGTCATGCAGGAATTATCTACATTTCAGGGCACATCTCCATAAGGGAGTCATGCAGGAATTATCTACATTTCAGGGCAAAATCTATGCATTATCAGTTCTCTGCACTTCCCTTTGGCTTATCTACTGCGCCCAGAGTTTTCACAAAATACCTGGCTTCAGCCATTGCATACTCAGGCAGAGAAATATCCAAATTTACCCATACTTGGACGACTGCCTGATTCAGGCGGACAGTCAGGAATTGTTGTTGCAGCACCTATGGTTCATAGCCTCATGTATACTGCTAATTCCATATGCAAGTCTGCATATTAGGAAACTTCAGTGGTACTTAAGTCTTTGGTGCCAACATTCTCAGAACCTGGAAACTGTAATTCCCATCATACCTTGTCTAAGGACAGAGTTCCTTTGGTGGGAAGAAGCATGCAACCACAACAAGAGACGGCCCCTTTTCTCAACCCTACACCGCCCAGACCCTAACCACAGATGCATCAGACAATACCTGGGGAGCACACATGGACGGCAAATGCATTCAGGGCCACTGCAGCCCAAGTCAAATTAATCTGCACGTCAACCAAAAAGAGATGCTAGCTGTGCAGAATGGCCTGACAGCTTTCAAATCCCTACTCTTTCCAGGACAACTGCTAATAAAAACAGACAGCGCCACAGTTATGTGGTACATTAGCAAGTAGGGGGGAAACCCACTCCTATCCACTCTGCAGGTCAGCCATGGCCCTGTGGCACATGGCCTTGGGTATGCAAGTCCATCTACAAGCTCAATTCCTGCCAGGCAAACAAAACTCACTGGCAGATGACTTGAGCAGAAATCTCCTAGACCCACACAAGTGGCAATTGGAGCCCAGCACCTTCAACCTTCTGATTCAGAAATGGGGGACCCCAGAGGTGGATCTCTTTGCCTCCCCCTACAACCACCAGCTCAGCAAATTCTGACCAGGAATCCTCACAGCAGGGCCTGGAATGTGGATGCCCTATCTTTTCAGTGCGTAAATCTCTCAATCTGTGCCTTTTCCCCCTCTGCCCCTTCTCTCAAGAGTATTACTCAAGATAAGACAGGACAGACCAAGGACAATTCTGATTGCTCCAGACTGGTCAGGCCAGCACTGTTTCCCATTCCTGCGCACTGGTGCCACCCTGGCACCTACACCAGAACCCAACCCTGCTCTCAGCAGGAGGGACAGATTTTGCATGCATAACTGCTAACCCTAAATTTTGTAGCCTGGCTTATTCCTTGAATTCTCCCACAGCAACCCTAAGCAAGCAGGTGCTAGACATCATTCTTGAAGCTAGAAGACCCAGTACAAGAAAATCCTATTCTGATAAGTGGAAAAAGTTCTTCTCCTGGATTCAATCTAAAGGAGAGGACACAACTCTGCCCTCCCTGCCTCTAATCCAAGATTACTTAGCAGATCTACTCCACAAAGGCCTGTCATTCTCCTCCATTAAGATACATGCCTCCACCATTTCGGCTCATTACAACACTGAGCCACCTCTCTTCTTGCACCCTCTTATCAAACAATTCATGAGTGGGGCAAACAACTTAAGGGCACCAAGGAGAGCATCCACTCCTGCTTTGGGACCTTAACTATGTACTGGAAAAGCTCACACTTCCTCCATTTGAACCTGCTGCGCCAGCTGAGTTAAAATTCCTCTCTTGGAAAAGAGCCTTGCTTCTGGCCATCACTTCAGCTAGAAGAGTGTCTGAGCTACAAGCACTTATGGCTGTGGAAACCTTCATTATTTTCCATGCTGACAGGTTTTTCCTGAGGAATAACCCTTCCTTTATGCCTAAAGCAGTGTCCAGTGTGGCTCTCAACCGATCCATCCATTTGCCAACTTTCTTCCCTAATCCTCAAAATAAAGGGGAAAGATCCTGCACTCCTTGAATGTGCACAGACAGCTCCGATTCCACCTTGCTAGGATTAAGCTCTTCAGAAAATCTGACCAGTTACTAGTCAGCTTTGCAACAGGAGCAGAGGGCAAGGCCATTTCAAAACAATTTCCAAATGGATAGCACACTACATCTATTTCTGCTACAAGCACTATGGGAAACCAACCCCTCAGGGGGTCAGAACACATTCTACTAGGGCAACAGTCCCTACCATGGACATCCTGGAAGCTGCTACCTTGAATTCTGTACACACCTTCACCAAGCATTACCACCTGCCTACCTTTTCCAAATCAAGGGCAGGTTTTGAAACAGCAGTCCTGCAAGGCATACTAGCTAGACGTAACTCTTCTTGACTGCCTCCACCCTTCTTCAGCTTTGGGAATCCACCCATGTGTGATGACTGCAACAGTGAAACACGAAGAATGTAGTATAGTTGTGTACACTTACATAAATGTAGATGTTCGTGTATTCACTGTTGCAGTCCTGGTTTCCCTCCCTCCAGCCCCCTATTTTTTCTCTCTCTCCTCTCTGTGGTTATTACTCACCCCTTTCAGGGGCATTGGTATTGGTATTTACTTTCTACTGGTGGTGTTTTCCCCACTATAACTTAGCTCCCTATTTGGGGGGCTCCTGACATTTGGGGCAAAAAAAACTGATGTAATGGCGTCTGCTGCCTAATTTTATACCTCTGACGTCCATCCTGGAGTGACAGCATCTGACGCATAAATACTAAGAGTCTGGAATTCGGGCCGACTGAGGGCTACCTGCAGGCAAATAACCCCAAGTGTGATGACTGCAACAGTGAATACACTCAAACATCTATATTTATGGTAAGTTTACACAACTGTACTTTCTTGATCCTCCAAATATCGTGCATCCAGTTAGAACAATATGTAATGCACACAGGTTGAGTGGGACAAGGGTAGATCCTCACTAATGGAAATTGCACATGGTGGTCTCCCTGGGATTGATCCAGCTGCGGAGAGTACCTCAAGAAATTTTATTCTCCTCCTTTCAAAACAGACATTGAGCCAGATTCTGTTCCAGGTTTCCTTACAGGTACACTGAGGAAACAGATGTATTTCCACTCTTTCCACTGATACGCAGGGTAAACCTCAAGATTCAGAGGGATACTTCATAGATCTTTGTGGTAATTGCACTTGGGCCCAGGCAACAATAGTTCTCCTTTCTTATGGAATTGGCCAGGTGCAGTTTCTACAATCTTTCTCGCAGACTGGATCTACTCCCAAATGACCAGAGGAGTGTGATACTCATTCTCATATTACAACTGACTGTCTGGATAATTCAGTTCTGATACCTTTAGGCCTCTTGCATGAAGATGTGCAGTAGGTACATAAGGGGGCAAGAAAGCCTGCTACTAGGAAATCATAAGTCATCAATTGGAAAATATTTTCTAGTTGGTGCCTCGCCAATAACCAGTACCCTAATAAGGATTATGTGCCCCCGTTTCTCAAATATTTGTGTGATTTACTAGCCTCTGGCCTATCTTATTCCTCTGTGAAGGTTCATTTTGGACCCATTTTAGCATGTCTGGACATGATTCCTCCCCTGCCCTCTTTATTTCTCATTAAGTAATTTTTGTAAGGGGTTTTACAAATGAGGCCACCCAAGAAAGAAGGTACCTCCTTCTTGGGATCTTTAACTTTTTGCTGGAAAAGCTAGCCATGTCTCTAGTTGAATCCACTCACGTGGCAGATTTGTGGTTCATTACTTGGAAGACTATTCTTATTGCTCTGACAACCAAGAAGAGTATCTGTGTTGCATGCTCTCGTAGTGAGTGAACCCTTTCCATTATTCTAAATAGATGGGGTTGCTTTAAGAACAAATCCTTCACTTATGCCCAGAGAGTCTTGGGGTTTGCTTTGAATCAGGCCATTTGTCTCCCCCAGTGTTTTACTCGGAATATCAAAAACTATGGCTATATGCTTTAGGTATACCTAGGTAGCGCAGGTACTCTCTTGACAGGACCAAGTCCTTTAGAAAACCTGATCAGCTGTTTATTTCTTATGATAGTACTAAAAAAGGGCAACCTGCTTTAAAACAAACTATTTCTGTCTGGCTGTTCTCACTTATTGCTTTTTTTTTTTTTTTTACTCCCACCATGGCAAATGGGTTCCAGGCAGTGTCTAAACACACTACAGGAGACTTGTACTTTACAGTGGCATACTGGAAAGGGGCAGAAATTCAAGCATTCTAGAGGTAGCTACTGGATCCTTTATGCATACATTTACAAAGCATTACAAACTGGATTCCTTTTCCATATCCAAATCTAGCTTTGCAAGGATCATTCTCCATGGGCACCTGGACCCTTACTTTTCCTCCTCCTCACAGGTTGGACAAGCTTTGGTAATCAAACATATAGCAAAGGCTACTGCAGCTGTGGGAATGATGAACATTGTGCAGTTGTATAAGAGCTTACCACAACAGTAGATGTTTGAATTCCACACTGCTGCAGTAGCTGCACCCACTCACCACCACCTTTTTTTTTTTTCTTTCCTATACGTAATTGTTTTTGGGGGATATAAAAAGCTTTTGTGTTTATCTGATCCAGAGGTTCAGGATGAGGTTGCTTCCCATTTTGGCTATGTTCAAGAATGTTCTGAACCACTTACTTCTGGCTGCTATTCATCTGATTGTTGCTGACCAGTCAGCAGCTTGAGGGATGGTATAGGAAGGAGCCATAACTTTTAAAGTGGGCCAGTTGTTGCAGTAGTATGGAATGGGAACATCTACTGTTATGGTAGTTCTTACATAGTAGTACTTTGCTAATGGCAATGTAGAAAGTTTCTGAACATACTTGAAATGGTGTTCTTATTTTTAATAGCAAGTCTAGAAAAAAACAGTAATTTGCAGTAATTTATTTGCACTCACTGTTTGCAGAGTAGGACAGACACCAAGCTGAAATTAATTCATTTCTTTATCCAAATTAGTAAGCATGTTGCAGTTGATAGTTTTGACACTGATTTTATAATCTGTGCTTAGGAGTGGTATCTGCCCATAATTCTGTCCATACTTACTATCTTTTTTTTTTAATGAGTATTACATTTGTCAGGTACACGGAACCTAGAATATCCCAAATAGATACAGCAGACGGGTGTATATCAGCTTACCGAAAGCTGATAACATCGAACGCTAGATGATCGACCTCTAAAGGGCAAACAACCAAAATAGTGAAGGCATGGAACTGTGATTTTTTTTTCCCCCAGGGAAAAAATTGCTGGGCCGTTGTTGGGAGTTTGCCATTTCCTCCACTGTGGTGCAATCTCTGAGTTGGTTTATTTATTTATTTATTTATTTATTTATTTATTTTAGAACACAGAATTTTTTTTTCCTTGGGGAAAAAAATTGCTGTTCTGTGTCTTCGCTATTTTGGTTATTCGACCGTTAGAGGTTGATCAACTAGCGTTCGATGTTACCAGCTTTTGATAAGCTGATATAGACCACAGCAGACAGATGTAACTTCTCAACTTAAATAGGGACAAGAAATTCTACAAAACATTAAAATACAGTGGATAATTTATCAGCTCTATTTAGCATTAAAGGTTGATGCCGTATTAGTTTTACCACTTGGACACATTGTTTAACAAGTATGTCAATGTAATAATTCCAGGAAATTCTACAATGATATCCTTAAAAACATTTTCTTAAACTCAAACTCCATACCAGAAATTATGTACAATGCTGCTGTGTAATTAGTTCCTTTATTGTCTTTCCCTTGCCATCTTGGGTGTACCCATGTGACTTTGCTGTCCTTTTTGATCATATTGTCTGGTTTCAGGTGCAGTGGATTCTTTTTTTAGATACTATATTACCGTCGGATTCTACTGACTCGGTATCACTATTTCTATGCAAGGTATTACCAACTTTGTTTACAGTGTGTAATGTTTCTTAACCCCAGTTTTTACATTTCTTTAATGGGCCTCCTGTGTTTTCTACAATTTTGTTTGTTATACCTGGTGTAATTGACATTATATGACATTTTTCCAGAATAAAAACAAGTTTGTCTTTTGATGGACTTTACCTCAACCGTATGAACTGTACACTTGGCAAATACTGCTGCGGTACTAGTACAGCAGATTCAGCGATTTATACAGATACTGTGATTCTCTGTGCTCTTCCTAATAGCAGTATTTTTTCACAAGTTGCCGTACGTGTGTGCTGTCAGCATACATGCCTCACATCAATCTGTCTAGTAAGGTACTAGACATTTACATTCAAAACATACAGTGTTCTGCAAAACTCCGCTATTGTGCAGTATATTTGCATATACTTTTGCTTTTCATTTTATGTCCTCCTTGTATGTTGTTTTTTTAACCCCTCCTGCTGTCTCCAGTGGTGTTGGATTAAATGGATTTCTACAATGTCTTTATTTTTTTCCACAGGACTTTTCTGATTGTAGTAAACTGAACAGCAGTCCAAAGATTTTTGGTTTCCATTAAACTGGCCATCACTCACCCCCCCCCCCCTTTTTTTGTTTTTGTTGTCATTAACTATACAGTTAATTTCTGCTCTTTCAGTACAAGTTTATTACTTTTTCATACTATAATCAAAGGCACCAACATTTCCAATATAGCTGCCATGTTAGCTTTGTTTCTGATTTCAGTTATTTGCAGTGTGGTCACTGTTTATCCTCTTGTAGTATGTAGGGTCGCTGTGAATAAAGTGCATTTTTATATAACCACTGATCTTCCCTTTTCTTTATGTAAAAATCACTTTGCTTTTCTTTTTTCTCATGATCAAAGTCGCTCTCTAAAAATCTATAGTAATTAGGGAATAGTAAATTTTAATCTCTGGGTTTGTTTACTGAAGCTTAGTTGACTAGACCATTATTAATGTCTGCTCCATTTTGTGTTTGTAATGGCACATGACTAGATTGTAAAGTAAAGAGATTAAACATCTATCCTCTGATTTAACAGAAAAAAAGTTGTGCTGATTACAAAAATCTCTAAGGGAAGGATGACCATTTCAACTTCAAAAAAAAAAAAAATGGAAGATGAATACATCAGTAAATATAGTACAAAAGGAAGAATGATCTGGACATTATGAACAATTGTTAAAAAAGTTTAAAAAGAAGTCGCCAATGTCTGTTCATGATTTTCTTAAACAGCCAATATCAATACTAGCAGTGGAGCAATTAAAATTATTCTTCCAAGTTGATGAGCTGTCCAAACTAGAGAAAGATTCAGAATCCTGGATAATGGAGATTCCCAAATATGCCTTAGGATCTGTACCTGTGTGATTTCTGCACAGCCTGTATTTGTTTATTTAACTAATCAGTCATTCCTTACTATTGTTGTCCAGTCTTTTGACTGTAGTATTTGCAAGCAAATATTTCAAACTAGCACAAGATAGAATGAGGTCTGTAGTTTTACCATCAGAATGCAAGACATGCTTAGGTCCTGTAATGTTGCAGATCAGGATGCACCTATACCTCTGACAAATCTTGTAAAAGAGGACCGCATCCTCCTCATTCTGATGAAGGGGAAGATTTTCGTTGTGGGTTGGCATACTGGTTAAGGCACTTACCTCAGAGGTGCAAGGTACAGGGTTTTATTCTCACTGCGAAGGGAAATGAGCTAGGCTTAAAGTGGTCTGTAAAGGCAGATAGCCTAGTACTTGCCTGTGAAACTACATAATGTAAGTGGATTCCCACTTTGCTCCAGATTTAGACCACCATGAATTATATTCAGTGTTCTAAGTTAACGCCTAAGGACCTTTTGTTTGGTGATCTTTTTGCTAAATGCTGTGGTTGAGTCAATATGTGCCTCTCCTTTTTGTATACATGAAAAGAGTTGTCATTCAGAATTTTCAACTTCTGGATATACTAGATCCAAATCCTAAAAAGCTGACAGCCTTTTTAGAGCTACTGCAGATGAGCTGCATTTGTAAAAAATCTGAGAGCTCATCCTGATGGTGTTAGTTTCTGGTCAAAATCATAAGTAGATTTCCTTTGAACTCAGAGTGTTTTTCTTAGGAGTCATGAATCTTTTGACAGGTAAGGGAAGAATGTGTCTACATCCGCTTACCTTTTGTTTGAAATGCATCATGAATTATCAAAGTTAATGCACTTGCTCATCTGTAAGAACATATAGTAAGCTTGCTAGACTGTAGCACCAAACTGGAAATGAAGAAGCCTGCTGCTACAGTAGATGTGGTGGGAAATGTGTATATTGTAAAATGTTTGTGATAGAACAGATGTGGCATGTATGGCATCTGCATTTGCGGTACCATTAAAGAAATGCTCTTGGTATGGAGCATCATTCAGCGAATGTTGTGTTTCAGCTGCTGGATGTCCTCATAAGCCCTGAAGCCAGCAGATGAGTTTATTAGTAGATTTAGAGAAGAGACAACAGTAGCAGAGCAGTTATTTCATACACCTTTACCTCCGTATTCAAGAAAATTCCCAGCCAGCAGAGTAGAGTGGGTGTACTGTAAATAAACTTGGCTTGTTTAACTAATATGCAGTTAAGCAAATCTAGCATTTCTAAAACCTCAGGATACTGCAACTGAAAACATAAACTCACTAGGTTGTAAAACGCAGAAAAAAAAAAATATATATATATATATATATATATATATATATATATATATATATATATATATATATATAGATATTTACACACACACACACACACACACATACATACACACACCTTTTTTCAGGGAGATAACTAGTGTAAGGCCACTAAGATACAGAAGAAAGTGAGGAAAAGCAAATTTCTACAAGTCTAATACGATACAAACCAACTTGCTGACCTTCCAGTTATGTCATTTTGAATGCTGAGTATCAGAAGGTCAGCAAAGACTAGACCCCCCCCCCCCTTCCAAAAAAAAAAAAAACGTATGGAAAACCATTGGTTATAAAGAAATCATACAAAGGGAAATGCAAAACATGATTTTCTGCAACATCCTTTCAAATTGTAGCAGCACCAACAACAGACACTTTTCTAGTGGCCTCATCCTAGATCCTGTGTCAGTCTCTCTCCTACCTATACATCTGGAAGGCAGTTTTTAGCCCTTTGCACAAGATAGAAATATGTTAACCTTAGATAGGAGTGTTCTGCTAGTTATTTTAATGAGTTTTATTCATTTGAACTTCGGGAACATCCTCATCTAACAGATGTTCCTCATGCTCTACTCACCGAATAAAACTTCAGTCTTGATGGAACAACTTTGAAAAAGAACAGCATGGTGTGTGTGTGTGTTCTTGATCTTCAAAATGGAACAGACTTCTATTAAAGACTGTCATTGTTCCTTAAAACAGGCAAAGCTTGCAGACTTGTAGCAGTGTTTCCTAATCTAAGCAACATCACTGTAACGTAGAGGATTATGATTGGGTCGATGATCCTAACTGAATTTATATGTGTTGAGACATAGTTGCAAAGAAATTCGCCTCAAGATCGAAGCTCGAGCAGTGACCTTCTTGCCATCCATGTCAAAAATACATAAGTTAGCATTGGAGACCTGATCATAATTCTTTGTAGAGTATGGAGTTAAAACGTAATTGTTTTACCAGCTTTCAGAGCCATAAAGCATTTGGCGAATACTGTCAGGAAGCAGTGTAACAGTCCCTTCTGTTTATACTCCTTCTCCCATGCCTCACATCTGTCCAGATTTTCACAGAATGATCAGATTTTTGCCTTGTATGTTTGGTCTGTTCTCATAAAGTCCATGTTTTTTAGAAAAATTACTTAGGATTCAAGACACTAAATAATGACATACGTTTAGGTTTCAGACTTTGTATCCATCAGAAAATGCAGGCAAACACACATCTGTTATTCTGGTAAATTTCTAAGTTTATTACATTAACAGTGTCATAGTGACACTGAAAGTGGCCAAGAAAGGGAGGTGGGAGAAAAAAATTGCATAACATAAATGTAATTGATATATGCAACACACGTAATGATATCATCCAAACTTAATAGTACACCTTATTGCAGCATTGTATATCTTTACAGGGTTAGACACTGGTAACTGCAGTAACGTCAAGAGGCAACTGATAGGAGGGTCAGGATAGGCACAGAAACAGGAGCTGAATGGCTGGGCAAGGGGAGGGCGCATGTTGGTTGTGGCAACAGAAAGAATGTCTTTTGATGGAAGAGGCTTTGGGGGGGGGTGGCTGTAATACAGATACAGTATAGTGTTGTTCTTTGCTCTTCACATGAAGAGCTTAGGGGGTGAGGTACTGGTTCATGGTGAGGCAGCTACGCTTCCGGGTAACTGTCATTACAGTTGTGGGTAGAAATAAAAATCTGCTTATACATTGCTGGGACAGTGTGATGAACCTGTCCACTCAATAGCAGGTATACAGTAATCCAAATGCAAAGGATGCCATTCAGTAACATGCCTAAAACATATAATTTACTATGCAGGAAAGCAATGTTCATCTGTGTAAACTGGTCAAATACAATGCATCACAGGAGTGGGTACTCTGACCTCTTCTTCCCATTTGCTAAGGGGGACAGGTTGGCATCTCTGCAGGTTACTTTAGTTTAATTGCCCGTTGCACAGTTATTCTCATATTTATGCTGTACTCACAGTGTATGACAAGTGTTTTTCTTTGGATGGGAAAACACTTCACAGAACATAAAAGTGCTGGATGGTTATCCATGATAAATCTGACCACCCCTATTGCAACTATACCTGGGAGGATGTGCTCAGTGATATAAAGATTTTGGTGGGCTGGGCAGAAACTGCAGCTGGGTGAAATGCCAAGCCACTGATGGGATATATGCTGTCAAGGAGTATGGTGCCATCCTGTTAAGAGAATTTCTGTGACCCTGTTCTTAATAAAGAGATTATTTAAAAGGGAATTTTAATAATGTGCTCTTGTAGATGAGGCTTAATGACCATAGAATTATGAAAATATCAGCATGGAATGTTAATGGGCTAGTTTGCCCAACAAAATGAAAAAGGTTATTTGGTATCATTTAAGAAATGGCAAGTTGACTTAATTATGATTCAGCAGATGCAATTAAAGATAATCAGCATATATCATTTAGGAAAGTAGAAACTAGAAGCGGTCTCAGCCTGGCTCCATGGTCCAGGGGACAAATTCCTAGTTTTGACTCTGGTGACCGGAGTTTGGCAATTGGCCTTTGTACTGGAGGAGCCAGACACAGGGGGGGGGGGGGTGAACCGACGTGATCCCTCACCTCTCCCAGAGGGAGGAAAGGGAGTGCTGTGCTAAGTTCCTGGTGGAAACTGGAAACCTGACACTTATGGGTCAGGGATAATGGGAGGAATGCCCCTTGCAAAAGTGAGTAGACATCCTCCATTATCATCCTATTACCATTGCAAGCCCCTCCCTTATACTTACCAGGTGTATGCTTTAGGAAAATTGAGCGAGAGAACCTCAAACAAACTCAGTGGTTGTCTGAGTGATGGCCCCTCTCAGCCACCCCTCATCTCGGTGATGGGTAATGAATGAGCTGATTGATTTTGGAGGGGGAATGATAATTGACAAACGGCAGGAGAAGGAAGTGCAATAGAAATAGGAGTCTCCCTTTTAAAGTTCATGAGATACAGTTGGATTCTGAAGGAAGGTTTAGCATGTGCAAAGATAGATTGAAAGAGAAGTTGGTAAGCTTAGTTAACCTTTACATCCCCCTGGGCAGAAATATAGCTGTTCATTCTTAGACACTAAGAAACTGGACAGTGTGGGGATATGGGTGAGGTAATGGAACTTGGTTACCTCCTGTGGAAGAAGTGAAAAAGCATCCTAAATATCTTCAACTGGGAACAGACAGATTCTTTTGACAAAAATACTTGAATCTGATGGGTATGATCAATATACCTATGTATTTATTAGGAGGTATAAAATAATGTACACACTAATTCTCCACACCATGGTTCAGCAGACAGATTCAGTAGGTTTCTCTACCAGGGAGCATTTATAGTCTTATAAAAAGCTTAGGCACTTAACTTGTGATCTTCATTTCTCTGTAGAGGCAAGAGTTGTCAGAGGCCTGTGCTAAGTGCAAATTTAGAGGCTGTCAAGCAGTGTGGTGACAGAATATCTGGGAGAATTTGAAAATTCTCTGCTATTTTATTTTGTGCAATATAATAGGGTCTGTCTTTTGAAGGCTAGAGAGAGAAATTGGTAACACTGAATTGAAAACTAGTGCAAATGGAAAGATGGTGGAGCAAGAAACACACATCATAGACATAAGGCAGACCTTGTTAGAGTATCAGACTTTAAACCTAAAGAAGCTGTAATGCTATTAAAACGGTCTAATTTTGACTTCTCTCTGAAGCCTCAAAATATTGAGCACTGAGACTGAGATCACAGGTTCTTCTCACCTTCCAAAATATGCTGGCTATTTCCATCTCAAACGCACTCAAAACTGAAGGAAGTTGTACATAACAGCTGTGACTCTGGATGGTGTCTGTCGAGGGAAGAGTTGTGTGGGCCAATTGCTCTAGGCATCAGTTGTGATGTGCAGTATCCTCTAGATAGGAGAACATGAATCTCAGACTGCAATCCTTGTCAGGGCCTAGCCACTCAGTGGTGTAAAAATTAGCTCTAGGTGTTGGCAAAAATGGGCATTGGTATTTCCGACTTATGCTGTCTCTCAGCTGTCCAGATTTTTGCCTCACATTTTTGTTTTGTCATAAAATTTGTAGTTTTCTGGCAAATTACTGGGGATTTAATTCACTAAATAATGATCTACATTTGAGTTGTTTTAGACTTCATAACCTTCAGAAAATGCATATTAACACAAGTCCTGTTATTTTAGCAACATTCTAAAGTTAGAGTTGAAGGAATGAATTTAAAATCTGTCCTTTTTTTTTGCCTTTGTTTAGACTTCTTGCTGTAAGAGGTTGAATGGTATTTTAGAGATCCATGCTAACCGTTGGAGGGGTCTGTGAGCCTCTCTTGCCCAATGTGTGCCAACCATAAAGTCTATAAGCCCAAGGTTAGTAAGCTACTGACTGGCTGTTGTCCAGTTGCCCAGCTTGGGTTACCTGGGAAAGCTCTGCTGAGTAAAAGTTGGACTAGTTGGACTAGGAAAGTTGAATTATGGATTGCTGCACTCAGTGTGGGTTCACTGACAGAAAGCAACTTGAAAGTGGATGACACTGTTGTAAGGAGAAGGCTGGACATCCTGTGTCTCCAGTTGACAAGATGAAAGGGCAGTACAGCCATGCCACTTGGCTTGGGATGCAGAGTCTACTACTCAGGCGGAGGATAGACTAGAAATGGTTTTGGAAATTGTGGTGAAGAAGAGTCTACAGAGCACAGTGAGGGATGTTATCAAGAGTTAGTGATAGACTCATGACAGTCAAACTCCATTGTAAAGATAGTGTAGTATTCATAATTTCAGCCTGTGTTCCCACCATGGAAGAAATAAGAACAGCACTAAGGAAAATGAAGTTGGTGAAAGCAGCAGGCTCAGATGAGATAACAGCAGATATGATAAAGATGTTAGATGAGGTAGGGGAGAAAACGCTCCAGCAGGTACTCACAGCAGTGTGGAGAGAGAAGCATATCCTACACATGACTGGAAAATAAGCGTGCTAGCACTAGTGTACAAGAACAAAGGGGACAGTCACGCCTGTGGGTCCTATAGAGGTATCAAACTCCAGTCACATTGTATGAAAGTTTTTTGGTGAGGGTGATTATAAAAGCATAGGCAGAGTAGTAGAAAGTAAGATGGGAGATGTGCAGTTTGGATTCAGATCAGGATGCAGCACATCCAACCCAATGTTTGCAGTGATTGTGGAGAAGAAGCTAGAAATGAAGAGAGAGTCCTACTGAGCTTTACTAGACATTGAGAAAGCATACGACACAGTCTCAGTAAGGTGATTTGGACAATTCTGCAGTTGTTTGAAGTCCCAGCAACTTTGGTAGAATTAGGGCAAGCTATGTACAAGAACAAGCTATGTACAAGAACCCAATGACACAAGAACAAAGTGTTCAGACTCTCAGAGGAGTTCCCAGTAGAAGTGGGGGGTGCATCAGGGTTCAGCTATAGGACCACTGCTGTTCATGCTGACTACTTTGCAGACCGGTCAGAGGGAACATTGAAAGAGAAGGGAAAATAGTGGAACAAGTTAACAGCTTCAGGTATCTGGGAAGGGGTGGTTGAGTTGAATGGAAGTCTGAATGAAGAGGTCAGAGTTGAATTAGAGGGATGGCAGCTAACCTTCACAGTGTGTCAGGGGAAGTATATAACAGAAGATGCCAAAGAAACTGAAAAGTAAGATGTACAAAACAGTGGTGTGACCAGTACTACTGTATGGTACAGAAACCTGGGCAATGAAGGCAGAGTAGTTGAGGAAACTACAGATGAAATGCTTGACTGATGGTAGGGCACACACTGTGGGAGAAATGAAATGACATCAGAGCAGAAGCCCATGTCACTCCTTTTTCAGAAAAGTTCAAGGAGAACAGGTTACAGTGGTTTGGGCATGTGCAGGAAAACAGAAGGCAGTCTTTTGAAGAGAGTTTTGGACGGAAAAGAAGAGGGTAAGAGGAGACGAGGGCAAAGAGCAAATATATGTGTTGTGTGAGAGCATATCTAAAACAGTCAGGTATGCCTGTAGAAGAAGGTAGGAGAGTGGAATTGAATTGAGAGGCATGGTGGCACTCTGACTCCATGTAGAAAATGTGGGGGGGGGGGTTGTTGATCAGCATGAGTTGGTGTTGATAATGGGGGACCTGAATTCTCATATTGGGAAAGACAAGACAGGGTATGAGAGTTGCCAGGGTCCGTGTGGGTAGGTCAACAGGAGTAAAGGAGAGGCCCTTCTAGACTTCTGTCTGGCAAATGGCTTGATGGTGGTGAAGGCATGACTGAGCAAAAGAGACTCATCACTTTCAAGAATGGCCAACATGTTCTTAGTAAAGAGAAGTGAGCTGGGGTAGAGTCTGAGACTGTAAAGTCGTCACCAATGAAGTAGTTAGCTGCCAGTAGAAATCACTGTTGGCCACAATCAGCCTCAAACAATAGTCAGAGAAGGCTATAGCATCAACAGAGACCAGGCTGAAGATCTGGAAATTGACTTGAACAAAAACAAGAGAGTTCAAGGAACACTCTGCTCTAGCACATCAGGAAGATGAAATAAGTGGAGGTAAGGAATAATGGCAGTCTCGAAGCGTTTGTGAGGACTGCGGAACAGATACGTGGTTGGGCCAGGTATGGTAATAAGGTGCACAAGGAAAGCTGGTGTTTGGAACTCTGAAGTCAAGGAAATTATCAAAACAATGGAAGAGTTGAGGAAAAAGTGGGAGACAAAAAAAGAGGCATCAGGCTAAGAAGGGAAATGTTTGGCTGACAAAAAGGCTAAGAAAGCAGCTGCAATAGTAAGGAACAAGGCATCAGATGCCCTTTACCAGTTCCTGGATACTGCTCAGTAGGTGGTACAAAGAAACTGTCAAGTTGCAAGTCAAGAACAGAAGGTTAAAGATGATAGTCGTTATGCGTCCTTCATAAGGGATGCCAGAAACTACCTGCTCACTAGTTCTCAGGACATCAAAGCTCCACAGATGCTATACTTCCCAGGACCCAACCTAAAGTGACCGAGGAAGAAGTCCCACCCTAAAAGAAATATGAACAGCACCAAGGGAAATGAAATCAGCAAAAGCAGCCAAATATGAGATCACAGCAGATATGATAAAGATGTTAGATGAGGTGGGGAGAAATGGGCTTCGGAAGGTACTCTGCAGTATGGAGAAAAAGTTGTATCCCAGCTTATTGGAGAATAAGTATTCTAGTGCCAGTGTACATGATAAAAGGGGAGATTCACAACTGTGGGAAATGTAGAGGTATCAGACTCTTGTCCCTTTACATGAAAGTGTTGAAAAGGTGATTGATAACCAAATATGCATAGTATTAGAAAGCAAGGTTGTAAATGAGCATTTCAGATTCTAACTGACTTAATGTTTGTAGTGATAGTTGAGAAGGTAGAGATGAGGAAAGAGTCCAACTTGGCATTCCTAGACTTTGAGAAAGCACACAGCAAGGTCACAAGAAAGCCAAGTTTGGGAAGTCCTGAGATTGTTCAAAGTCCCAAAAACATTGGTAGAGTTAATACAGGCCATGAACAAGGACCCGATGATACAAGTATCAACAATGTTTGGACTTGCAGAGGGGGTTCTCAGTGTGAGTTGGTGTGCATCATGTTTCAGATCTGAGCCCACTGCTGTTCATACTCATGATGGAGTTCATTAGCAAGCAGGTCATAGGGGACAGATCAACAAAGCTGTGTGCAGGCATCGTGACATTGCAGGCAGACTCTGAACAAAAATATCAGCATGGAATGTAAGCTTGAAGGTACACAGTATGAAAATGAGTAGAGGCAAGACCATTATCAAGACCGCAAATAGGCAAAATCAGAAGAAGCTGAAAACTGAGAACCATTTCCACTATTTTTTATTTTAAGTTTCAGATATCTGGAGGTATGATTGAGGAGAAAGGAAGTCAGTGTGAAGAAGTCAAGCTATAATAGTGGCGCTACAGTTAACTGGCACAGTGTGTCGGGGTACTCTTTGACGGAAGAATGCCAAAGAAGTAGGAACCTAAGGTGCACAAAACAGTGTGGTGCGACCAGTACTACTGTAATGTGCAGAAACCTGGGCAGTGAAGGTAGAGCAATTAAGGATGTTAGAGGGGATGGTGATGACATGGTGGCAGAATCCACACTGTGGTATAGATGAAGAAATGAGGCAATTGGAGCTGAAATATTGCAGAGGTCAAACACACCAAATTCTGGGGGTTTGGGCACATATGCATGAAAGCAGAAGACAGTCTGGTGAAGAACATTTTGGAGAGACTAGAAGAAACGAGGGCATCCAGCAAAGAAATGAATGGACTGCAGGAGAGAAGACCTGCTGCAGTCAGATATGACCATTTAAAGAAGGTATGAGAGTGGTATTGAATCAAGAAAGATGGCAACAGTTGATGCAACACCCCAACCCCATATAGAAAAATGGGGTCAATGAAGATGATGACTAAGATCACACGTTGTAGAAATGCAAATTGTAAAGATAAATGATCGATGTTTGGAGGGTGTTACATACCCCAGCTGGAGTAACTGAGGCTTTTCTCCAGTACTATGCAGATACCATATCACTGTTGCAGTATTCTTTAAAGTAGGGATCCCCAGCCATAGGCAGCCTGACATCCAACCAGTATACCAAAGACTTTTTGGTTGTAAAGGGTGTGCCGTACATCACATGTGTGCTCCCCACACTTGGAGTAGGACATAAAGGTGATGTCTGGATGTACCATGCTCGGAATTTCTTTGCTGCCAGTCTGAACACCATCTTTGATTATCTATCTGAGCACTCATTCATCTGCTGGTTTCTGCCATTTTCGGATGCTGTTGGATTTTTGATTTTTATATATATATATATATATATATATATATATATATATATATATATATATATATATTTTTTTTTTTTTATCTTGCGTTTGCCTTGTTTCTGGTTGTTGGATTCCATATCATCCAAAAAGGGGAAATGCCAGTGCAGGAGACAGATTTCCCAAAAAGACTATCACAAGCACTGCTTGTTGTGTTTAGCTGCTTCCCACAACCATACGACTTGCAAGATTTGTCAGTCCTTTGTCTGTAAGATGTTGCACAGTCAGGTTTTTTTTTCCCTTGCTATTTACCTTGAGAACCAATCACTTAAATTGTTGGCTAAGGATATCATTAGAGGAATCTTCCTGGCCTGAGGGCCAGCCATCTGCGAAGAAAGGCCAAGAAGGTCAGGTCTGATTCTTCAACTGTACCACCTCCACTGCACGTTTCACTTGAGGCTAGTGAAAGCCTGAAGGGTCTTCTGTTTTCTCTTTCTGATACCTCTGCTGTGACCGTTTTGGAGGTCGGCATGAACCGGATGCCTTGCATGTTCATGGAGGTTTTGCAGACATCTGCTTTGGATGTACAGGGGCAACTGCAGCTGATGATTAGCCAAAAGGCCTAGGGGTGTTCCTCAAATTTTAGTAAGGAAGCGGTCTCATTGAGTGCTGGGGATTAGAGCCTCCAAATGTCTTTAAAGCTGACAATCCCACTCAAGAAAAAAACAAAAAACGAAGCCTATTTTGCCTGCTCCAAAAGATCCTCCGAGTGAATGTCAAACCTTCCCTCAAGGTCCATTTAATGCCCTCATGGCTGTCGAGCCTCCACAGTATGTTTCTGTCCCTGCTCCTCCCTGGTCTTGCACTCCACTTAAGAGGCCCAGGGAGCAGGATTTTTCTACTGAGGATGTGGCTGATTCTAACGAGCAGTCCTTGACTTATTCCTCCCAGATCCCTTTGCCACTTTGACTGTGTTTTTGAGGAAGAAGAGTTTCAGTTCTGACTCTCCTTTTAAGATTTCCTTTAGTGATACTGTATCTAGAATGATGGAATTTTTCAAATGGGAATGTGCTCAGGTGTCTGATATTCAGAAGAGGTTATATGACCTTCGACAAACGGAGTCTCTCAGACCCTCTGTTGTTCCTCCTGTTCTTGCAGCTTTGCTGGATGCCTTTTCCACTGCTTCTCAGGCTCCTGATTCTCAGTCCCCTGCTCCCAAAAAACCTGGTAAGTTTTATAAAGTGCCTGAGGACTGCAGACTTCTTTCTAAGTGTCCTTCTGCTGACCTCCCTGTTTTTTGTGGCTTCTGATAAGTCTTCTAAATTGTTACCTCCATTTAAATTGCTGCCATCTGATAAGGATAGCAGAACCGTGGAGAGATTACCCTAGTTTTTAGAGCTGTTAATTAACAGCCACATATGACTGTACGTTTTGTCTCTTCTCTCTCAAGCCTGTCAGGCTATTTCTGAAGTACCTGATTCTGAAGGGAAGGCCTCTGCTCTTGATTTACTTGGGATGGGATATCTTCTCAAGTAGCTTGCCATTCCATTAAATGCAGCCATGATGCAGCTGATGCTTAATCTCAGGCTGCTGCTTTTGGATCTGTTTTGAGGAGGTATTCCTGGCTCAGACTTCAGCCTTTACCTGATGATATCAAGGCTAAACTGATGGATGCTCCTCTAGATAATAAGCCTTTGTTTAGTGCTGCTACTGTGGAGTTGTTTAATTCCCTGCAAGAAAAGGGCAAGGCCTTACAAGAATTTAAGCATTTTTTTGTTTTCCCTGTGGCTGTTTCAGAGGAATTATCTAGATAAGCCTGCCTTTGTTCACAGACAGTCCCACCCACCCCCAAAGGTAAAAGGGCGGTAGAAGGATTCCTCCTGCTAAGGCTATCCAAGCTCCTTCTACAGAAAAGCCTCCTTTTCCTGACAAACCAGGTGCTGTCTGACTATCCTGTCCTCTTCAGCCACATTCCTCTTTCCCTATATCTGTCCCTGTCCACTCCTGTTTGGATAAAGGTCACTGAAGACTCCTGGGTTCTTTCCATAGTTCACCAGGATTATTAGATGGTTTGGAACCCCCCCCCCTTCTTGAGCACTCCTCTGGAACAACTGTTGTTTTTCAGGGGTGCTTCAGGGTCTGTTAGCTCAAAGAACATTTCAAGAAGTTCCAGTTTCACAGAAGGAGAAGGGGGTTTTACTCCAGAAGGTGCTCAGGAAGGAAGGTATCTGGAGACCCATTCTGGACCTTCTCAACTAAACACCTTTTCAAGGGACCCTTCTTTCCTTTTGAATACTAGCTTTTCAAACCATGTTTCCTCTGCTTCTTCCTCAGGCTTTTCTAGTTTTCCTGGATCAAGGATGCTTATCTGCACATTCCTATCCATCCCCTTTTCATGAAATTTGTATATTTCTCTACTGCTTCCTGGCATTTTCGGTTCTCTGCTTTGCCCTTTGGTCTCTCTACTGCCCCAAGGGTCTTCACCAAGTGCCTCACTCCCCTGATTGCTTTCTGCAGGCTAAGGAGGATATAGGTCTTTCCCTACCTGGACGACCTGCTTATCCAGGCTTCATCTCCAGAGATCTTACTTCAGCAAATGCACTTTACCATTTCACTATAGCAAAGTCTGGAGTTTACAGTAAATTTCCAGCAGTCATTCTTGACTCCTCCTCATGATCATGTTTTTCTGGGTTGCAGGTATCCAGACTGTTTCAGTTTTCTTTCAATCCCTTCTTCCTCTGGCTGCAGTCACAGGCAGAGCATTTCTGAGACCTCTGGGTTACACGGCTTCCACCATTCCTATGCTTCCTCTAGCCAAGTTTCACATGAGAAAGCTTTGATGGTTTCTAAAGTCAGATGGGCTTCAACATTCTCATTCCTTAGATTTTCTAGTTCCTCTACTTCCAAGTCTTAAGTGGGAACTTAGTGGTGGATTCGTCTGTTGTCCCTCAACCAAGAGCTTTGTTTTTAACTTCCAATCCCCTCTCAGGAGCTTTTCACAGATGCCTCAGACATGGGATGGGGGCCTCCTTCGGCCTTCTGAAGGTTCAGGGCCTTTGGTCACTCCGACAAAAGAAAGACCTCATCATTATCAAAAAGATAAGAGCTCTTTGGCAGGCTCTTCAGGCTTTTCATTCTCTTTTTCTTCCAGGGTCCCTCAAGTTTCTGAGACAGTACCAGAGATGTGTGGTATGTCAACAGATATGCAGGCAGCCTTTCAGGTTTGGGAGCTGGCCCTTCAGTATCAGGTGACCCCTCAGGCAGTCTGCATTCTGTCAGGTCAAAACACAGTGGCAGATTCTTTGACCAGATCCATAACATTATCCCACGAGTGGATGCTTCACAGGGTGTGTTTCTGGACATTGTCCACCAGTGGAGTACTCCTCAAGTAGATCTGTTTGCCTCCCCTCTGAACAGACAACTTTCCCTATTTTGTGCCAGTCACATGTCCTCTGCCTGGAAGGTGAACACCTTCTCTATTCAATGGAAAGGGATCATATTTATGCCTTTCCTTTCATTCTGAATGTCCTGTTCAAGATGCAACAGGATGCTCCCAAAATCTTGCTGCTGACTCCCTTTTGTCCTGGACAGCACTGGTTCCCTCTTCCTCTGCATCTTGCCAAGGGCAGTCATCACAACTTACCGCACAAGGTGGACCTACTCACACAAGACAAAGGATCTCTCATCCATCCCCACCTGCCCACTCTTCAACTGACATTGTGAGTGATGGAGTTTTGATCCCCTACCGACACCATTTTTTCTGAGGACGTGCTTCAGGTCCTGCAGGAGTCCAGGAAACCCACTACTAGAAAATCTTACTTATCCAAATGGAAGAAGTTTTTTGTTTGGTGTCTCTCTCTCATAACCTGGATCCACTTACAATGGATGTATTTGTGTGAATTGTTCAGTGCTGGATTAGCACATTATTCTGTTAAGCCCCACCTATCAGCTGTCTTTGCTTGCCTGCCTTCAACTCCCCCTTTGGCCTCTAGGAAACTGTTTGGCCTCAAATCTAAAGGTATCCTTCACATTACGCCTCCTGGGATGCCTGTCCTTCCTTCCTGGGATCTCCGTTTTGTTTTGCAGAAATTGACTCTAGCTTCTTTTGAGTCTGCTGCTTCAACTTCCTTACACCATTCTTCTTTTGGCCCTTACTTCTGCCAGACTGGTGTCTGCGCTGCAAGCCCTTATGGCTGTTCCTCTTCTTTTGGTTTTCCACGAGGACAGAGTGTCACTTCATGCCAATCTTTCTTTTATGCCCAAGGTGGTTAATCAGTCTATTTATTTGCCCATTTTTTCCCCTTTTCCGCAGTCTGTTGATGAGAAGGTTTTGCTCTCCTTGGATTTGCAAAGACATCTCTGATATTACTTGAATAAGACTAAAGCTTTTAATAAATTTGAACAGCTTTTTGTTTCTTTTCATCTTAGGTCTTTAGGTTTGGCAAACCATTTCTTCTTGGATTTCTAACGCCATTAACTTTCCATCTTTTTAAGGCTCAGTCCACTAGAGCTGTGGCTTTTTCTGGTGCTTTTTTTATGGGTTTGGATACTAATTCTATTATTGAGGCAGCAACCTGGACTTCTGTGCATACCTTTACTAAGCACTGTACGTTGGATGCCATTTCTAGGGTCAGAGCTAGCCTTGCCAGGGCCATTCTCCATGGCTTCTTGGAGGGCTCTGCTGGCCCTTCCTCTGTTGCCATTGTTGTTCCTGAGCTTTTGCACTGTCCCTATTGTAAAGAATACTGCAGCAGTGGTATGTAAGGACATAGCTTGTAAAATCTTACCATAACCATAGATGTACTTCTCTTCACTGTTGTAGTATTCACTCCCTCCTTTCTCTTCCTGGTCCTTTTTCCATCTGGATGTGCTTGTAGCCTACTTATATCCATAGACTGTCATTCCTACTGGGTTTTTTTCAGTTCTGAGGATGGTATGTCCGGACATCGCCTTTATGCCTTATGCTGAGTGTGGGGAACATACATGTGACATACAGCGTACCCATTACAACCAAAAAGCTCTGGCATACTGGATGGACTTTAGGCTGCCTATGGCAGATTATGCCTATTGCAAAGAATACTGCAGTAGTGAAGAGAAGGACATCTACTGTTATGGTAAGATTTTGTACAGCTGTACTCAAGGATTCTGAAGAAGTGATGGATTAGTATGTGTAGTCTCAAGATAGACTGAGGTTAATAGTATTAGATCAAGTAGTGTGAATTACATAATGGAGTTGTAAAATAGTTTCAGATTGCAAGAGGGAAAACCCCAAGCCCAGACAGGTTACCTGTAGAAGTATATGCGAGTTGTAGAGAAAAGGTCCCCCGTGTGTTATTGAATGTTTTTATGACGAATGACTTGTTTAATCTGGAGCAGAAAGCGGCAGATGTAAGTACAACCACCTGATAAATGTCATTCTTTGTGGTTGCTGTGGATAGCATAGGTTCATAGGTAGGTACTAGGCTATCGGCCCTAGGGCCCATACAAGCCTAGCCAAAAAATGTACCCTGGCTTTCGCCACCCAAGAAAATTATTTTCCTATGCCCCTGTCGAGCAGAGCCACAGAAGTGATCCCTGGGGTGAATTTCCCATTTCCCATCCAATCATCAAGATTTTTCTTGAGTGCTAATGAGGAGCTCTGTTTGACATAGGTAGTCTGTTCCAGAGTATGGAAGTCTCTGGGACAGGAATCTATCCCTCCAGCATGTTCTGTTTATTGTGGTGACAAGGTTAAGGTCCCTAGAGCATGTAGCTCAGAGGGATTGGGATTTCTTTAAGTGGAGCATGTCCAACAGCTCTGGGTTTGACATAGCTTTGAATGTTAGGCAGAGATCGCCCCTGAGTAGGCGATATGCGATGGAGTAAAGCTGTAGTTTTTTGAGACTGTCTGCATAGGGCAACTGTTTGTGGCCAGCAATCCTTTTTATGAGGTATTTCTGTGGTCTTTCCAGTTGTTGTAGATGTCTTGTGAGGTACATACCAAAAGGGGCGTTGTACTCTATAATGGGTCTAATAAGTGATGAGTAGAGGGGAACAATGACCTCTTTTTTTCTGGATGAGAATCCTTTTGTGATGAGATGAGCCACGTAGAAGGATTTCCTGACCACTGTGGCAATGTGATTATCAAAGGAGAGACTACTGTCCACCTGTGTCCCAAGGTCTCATCACATTTTCGGCATTAAGTAGACTACCAGCTATGTGGTAGTTCATGGGTACAGAGTTTTTACCAAAGGGGATGACAATACACTTTTTGGCATTGAGCTTCAGGCCATGGCTTTGACACCAGGAATCTGTCTCAGTGAGGCACTTTTGTAGTTTGTCCACATCGTTAGGAGTTTCGATTATGGCTCCTAGTTTGCAGTTATCTGCAAACTTTGTTAGCCAAAGACCTTCTGTGTTGGCCTGCACTTCAGAGAAGTAGATACCAAACAGGAGAGGACCCAGGACTGAACCCTGTGGTACTCCACTTGTCACTGGTCTGATGTCGGATTTGGAATCCGCTACTTTCACAGTGTGGGTTCTGTCAGTGAGCCAGTTGGCAACCCATCTTATGACATAGGGATTTATACCTAGTTTAGTGAGCTTATCTATAATTCCAGAGTGGGGGATGGTGTCGAACGGCTTGGCGAGATCTAGATAAGCTGTGTGAACCATTTTACCATCATCTATGGCTTTGGTGACTGCTTCAAAGAAGTCAATCAGGTTTAGGAGACATGATCTGCCTTTTACAAATCCAAACTGAGTAGGGTCCAGAGTTTGGAGATTACCAATGTCTTTGTTTATGAGTTACTGGATGATACGTTCCATGGCCTTGCAGACCAGGCTCGTCAGGCTAATGGGGCGGTAGTTCCTGGGGTCAAGTCGTGGCTCCCCCTTTGTGGAGTGGGATAACTGTCGCGGTGCGCCATTCAGTGGGTACAAAGCCTGAGGTGAGGCTATGATTGAACATGGTACTTGGGTAGGGTGCCATTTCATTCTGTAGTTCATGTAGAACGCAGCCTGGGATATTGTCAGGTCCCATGGATGCTGTGTTCTTGGCTTTGGAGAGTGTGTTTTTTACCTGTGCAGCTGTGATTATAGGAACTTTGCATTCTTCCGGTATAGAGATGGGCCCTCTAGGGAGTGAGAGGGGGGTAAAGTTAGCACTGAACCTATCTGCTAGGATGTTGGCAATATCAGTTGGTTCTGTATATTTAGTGCCATTATGCTGTAACTCAGAGCAGATCTGAGTGTTCCCATTTAGATTCTTGCCATAGCTATAGAATGCTTTGTGGTTGTCTTTAGAGTCAGTGGCAATTTTGTTTTCGTAACTAGCTTTGGAGGATTTTATGAGGGATCTCAGCTTCTTACTGAGGTTGACCAGGGAGTTCCTCCAGTCATGGGATTTTACTCTTTTTTTTTTTTTTTGCAACAGCTTCTTTCTTCTGTTGTAGAGTTTGTTTATGGCAGAGGACCACCAGATTGGCTTCCTTTTTTTTGGAGGGTAACATCTTGGTTCTATTAGGGATAGCATGATCCATGCACTCGTGTAAGTGCTTATAAAGTACATCTGTGTAGGATTCTGCAGTCATACCTCTATTGTCTGTCTGCATGGGTGTCATGAAGTTTGCCACTTCTGTCTTAAAAAGTGTGAAGTTGGCGCTTGAGAAGTTTTTTTCGATGGTTTCCCTAATTGGGGCTGGGGGTGGGATGTGGATGTCTAGGCTGATTAGCTTGTGGTCGGATCTGACCAACAAGGAATTGACCTCTGGTGTGGAACACCGGTTTCCCATGTTGGTGATGACCAGGTCTAGGATATTGCTGCCCCTGGTGGGGGTGTGAATAAGTTGATCCAAGGCATTGGAATTTATGAATTCTAGAAAACGTTGAGCAAAAGAGTTGGTACATGAGTAGTTTTCCCAGTTAATGGTGGGGTAGTTGAAATCGCCCATTATTAGGGTGTTGGGTTGTACCCTAATACTTTCCAGTGTATCAAGAAATGAGGAGTGTGAATCCTGGGGCATGGTGGGGGTCTGTAGCAAGCTACAATTTGGATTGCGGTCTTGCCCAAAGTTAGTTGCACTTGGATAATCTCGCATGCATTATGCTGTGCAACTAGCCTGGAGGTGTGGATATCCTTAATGAATATGGACACGCCTCCGCCTTTAGTGCTTCTTTCTGGGTTAGGTGGCCGAAAGGTGTGGTATGAATTGAAGCCTGGTAATGCAGGGGTGCTCTCTGGAGCTTTGAACCAGGTCTCTGTCACTGCACAGATGTCAATGTTCTCCATTTTAAGGAGTGCCTCGAGTGAGTGCATTTTGAGGTTTAGACTTCTAGCATTGAGTAGCTTTACCCTCAGATTTTGCTTGCTTGTACCGGTTACGGTGGTAAATTTGTCATTTGAACCTTGCCTAAAAAAAGGCACTATAGGGGTGGCAAGAGTCTTAGCCAGTATCCGGAATCCTAAGGGCGACAGGTGCAGGCCATCTCTGGCAAAGCATCGTGGACTGTCGATCATGTCATCCCAGGCAGACAAATACTGGATCCCCTTAGAATGACACCGGAAGCTTAGCCAATTGTTGAAGTCAATCATTTTGTCTTTGTACTGTGGTATCATTCTGGGTGATGGCAGGATGCTACTCAGGGTTAGGGTCATACCTGCCTGGGTACAAGATCGGAGAGCTCCTCCATGTCTCTTTTCATGTAGTCCAGGGAGGTACGTCTCAGGTCATTCACACCAACATGGACAATGACAGTGTCATATTTGTACTTATTGTGGAGTGACCGGAGTGCATGTGTTATGTGGCGGATCCTGGCACCTGACAGGCAGCTGACAGTAACTTTCTCCTTGTTTAGTCTAGTGAGTGGAACATCAGTGTGCCTGACTATAGAGTCACCTATGACTAGAGTGTTGGGTAAGTTGTTATGCCTTATGGGCTGTGGTTGAGTGGCACACTGAGTTTGTGGGCTATGTGTCATTTGGGTTGTGTTGAGGGGTGGAGTTTGCTTGCGTTTATGCTTTGGATGTCCCTGATGCTTGGGCAGGTTTTTATTGAGAGCCTCGCGAATGTAGGTGTGTGTGTTATGTTTCTATGTGTGTGCATAGCAGCATATTTAGCAAGTAGGGGTAATCCGGAATGATTGGGAATAAATTGGTATGTATGTGAGTGAAACTGGAGTAAATTGGCTGGTTATGCTCTGTTACTGAAGACTGATAATGTACCATGGTAACCTTTTGGTCCTTTATACATTAGAGCGTTTACTTGTTTTATTGTAATAAATTTGTTTTAAAGAAAAAAGTATAAATAGTGAAGGGGTTTCCTGTACTGTGGCTAAGAAAAGGATATTGGCCTTCTTTTCCTTACCATTAGTTACATCAAGAAATATCTGAAAGTATTAAAATACAAAGGTCTCAATGAACAAATGGTTAAAGCTGTAGAATGGATTCTTCAGAAAAATCTAAGAGAGAAATTAAAGTTTGAAAAAAAAAAAAAAGCATTTACAAATCTAATGCAGGAGTAAGGCTGAGCAAACTGTCAAAAGGCTACTATAAGTCTTTGCTGAAGAATGCTTCTGTGAATGTTTAATATGTTGTGATAGGCTACAAATTAATTGGGCAGCATTGTATGGGTTTAAGGGCACTTAAAAATTGTAGGCCCTCTTTATGTAATCTTTCTGTGGGATTATCTAGGAGCAATTGAAGCTCACTTGTTCAGCTCATCTGTTTCAGAAATATGATTATTGAAGCCAGCAAGTCAAAAACAACAAACAGTTATATTTACCAACTTCATAGTCACACCACAGTGGAGAAAACTGGGAAAATTCCCTAAAAAGCACTCTGCCAGCAGGCAAAGTAAAATACATTGCTGTGAAATTCACAGTGACAAAAAAGTTCTATACTAAGCCACTCTTCCGCCAAGGTGTCAACCACCTCTAACTATGCCATTTTATGTGTTACACAGCAAAGTTTTGTAAGGAGCTATTTGAAATGGTTAAAGCTGTTTTAACTATTCAGATTCCTGTTAAGCCAGAAATAGGTTTGTTATAGGTCTGTGTAACTGATTAACATTATAGTATGCATTGACATGCAACATATTAGGAACAGTGTAAAATCAGAATCCTAGAATAAGAAAGCTGGCATAATTTAATACAAGTGGTTTACTGCTGTGAAGCTATGGTGACTAGAGCTTCTCAGTAACCTTGCTCAGTTCTAAAATAAGTGGTACAGAAGAATCATTTATTGTGCAATACATGACTTAGTATTTACACCAATTTAATGTACTTCGAGACTCTTTTTTGAAAATTTATTTTTATCAATAGCAAATGATGTAACAACAGTTTTAGCATTCTTACAGAGGTACAAAATTACCACTAAAATAAATGGGATGCCATTCAAGAGAAGTTATGTGCTAGTAGTGTTGCAGAGCAAACTAGTTATTCAGAGATATGCATGTACTGCATGCAGCAAAAGCTCACTTAACATCTCTTTTGCATGTTTCTGAATCAGATACCTAGCACGTAAGAACTATGTAGTATTCGAAATGCCCGACCTTGCAGTGCTTTTGCAGAGGTACCTGCAGAGATGCACACACACACAGTTGCACACACACTGAGATAATCCCAGTCATGCCCCCCTTACACATACCTGCACAGACTTTGCAGTACTGACAGGTACTAGATACCAAATGCCTCACTCCTGCCATACCATTGCTCTGCTTCAAAATACTGTGGTACTGCTTATCTTTTGTACCATGATATTCAGTTCCTAGAATTAAGGCTCTGGGGAGGTGAACATGATTTATTTGGTTTAGCTGTACCCCAAGACTGACAATATTTGCATGCTGAATTACCTGGTAAATCACTGACGTACTACCTCCCCCTCTGTCTAGGTGGATACTACTGTAGTGCTACACTGATTTGTGAAGCAGACAAATGTAATTCATGTAGCAAACTCACTAGAAACAGGTTTGCAAAGTGCTATATATGTTGTATACCATGGTTGATGTTTTCTTCTTTGCACAAACTATTTACTAGCATTATTTTCCATGCTGTTTGCTAATTCAAAAAAGTCTTCAGCTTTGTGTTAAATTTCAAAGGATTTTCATGTTTTCTTAAAAAAACTGAAAAGGTGATAATCTGTAACATATTAACTCCAGATAACGTGCATAATTTTTACTAATTCAGTAATGCTGATATAATCAGTTCTAAAGATTTGCTCTGCTTTCCAATAGTTGTAAGAAGTTTTTGATTAATCCTTGTATCCCTGATAGGAGTTGGTAATAAAATTTCAGCTATAACAATCTTCATAATTTTTTTTATAATGCAACTGTGAAGACTGGTAGAGAAGGTTGAAGGCTGCCAGCCTAGTCAAATAGAATTTGGTACATAATTATATTATTTGTAAATACTGTGAATGTTGAACTTAAAACAATGTGGCAACATTGCCATCTGCTGTAAAGAAAGCTAAGTCAAGCAATTCTTGTTGGTCCTTAGAAATTAAAATGATTTCATCACTGCCTTTGTTGTTTTACAAGCCTGCTCCAGTCCAGCTGGATGGGGGCTTCCTGCCTATTGTTTTAAGGCTAAAGTAATGACCAGAAGTTACATGTGGAATGTCCTTTATTGCTCTGTGTAAAATAATGTAAATGCAGTTAATGTGTAGCCTGGGAACTCCAGAAAGGGTGAAAAAGATGATGTAATGTTTATCAGAACTGGAGTTTCAATTTAAACAGTGAGAACCAGAGATTAAGCATTTTTGTCTTGATATCCAACCTACAGCACTGCCTGCTCTCTTAAGTAAGTTATCTTAGAAGTGTGTTTTCTTTTAGCGATAGCCAGGAATTAGAAAACTTTGGACTGTTTTTCTGTTATGTCAGAACTGTACTACTGACTTATTTTAAGTTTCTGTGTGATCTCTGAACTCTTGAATGGCACTGTGGTGTAGTAGTGTTGTCTTGTGTTTTTAGTATTTATTATTAAATATTTTTAAACTATTTTTAACTGTGGCTGGTGTATGTAGAGATAATTAAGCTCTAGAGTACATTGCATGCTTATAAGTGATCCTTTAATAAGCCCTTCCAATAGGCCTTAAAACTGTTTAGTCAAACTTACCATTGGATAATAATATTGCAGTGTCATAATTGGACACCCTTTTTAAGGGCCTTTGGTTAGATGATAATTATTAGCTGGTAGTGGCAGGAATTACTACCATATAGTCCGGGTATAGGGGCACAGTTGGAGAATCTGTGTCAGCCTTTCCCAGAAGTGTCTGTGAAGTTGTATAAATACTTATCTCAAAGTGTGTGTCAGCTACTTGCGTAGGGACAGAAAGCACTGGTTGGACAGAGAGGGTACTGGAGGTTTTAGCTTGCCAGCTAGGCTGAGATTTGGACCCTATAGCTGTGCCAGTGGGGAGTCTTATTGGGGATCTGGGGAGCAAGGGAGCGACCAGCCCCAGACTGACTGTGATCTCTGTGTGCTCTTAAGGGAAATTGCACTTTACTGTGTGCATCTGTTATCCTTTCCTCTCATATGAGACTCCCCCTCTGGTGTTAGTGGTGAGGATTGAGGCTCCTTGATTGCTGGTACAGGGCACAGGCGTCACAGCAACATTTACCAGCTCCAAATTTATGAAATAGGTTTGCCTTTGAGAACTCATAAAATGAACCAGTACCATTTAAAAGAGTAAAAAAAAGTAGCCAGTGTTGCAAGAATATATTGTGTTTTAGCGAACTGTAACATAGCATGCAAAATTTTGAAAAAAAGAATGACTGTTTCCATATTTGTTTGCAGTTTAAAGGTGAATTGTACTGTGATGTAGTTTTGTCCTATATAGAGTCACACATTTGCCATATTTTTCATCAAGTACACTCGGTATGCTATTGTGATGGGAAGTTTCACAGAAAAAAATAGTAAACGGCAATCCCAAAGTGAAAAGTATCATTTTTTCAAACTTTTCCATTTTATACATGTCTTAATATAAATGGTCCAGTGCAGATTCCTTAAAGAATTGCAATAAGATTTAAATAAATGACTACTCAATGCATTAGGCATTAATAGCCCTGTAACCAAAAAGCTGTATGAAAATCCGAGTCATCCACATTTGCATGTGCGTAATATGTACATGCGAGATATATATATATATGTGTGTGTGTGTATATGTATATATGTATGTATATATGTGTATGTATATATATATATATATATATATATATGTATGTGTATATATGTATATAGATGTGTCTATATATGTATGTATATGGGTCCCCTACTATTTAATGAAACGCCGATTCGCCGACAAAGAAATCACCGACACCAAACGACCGACAACGCAGTTGACCGACACGCTGGAATCCCGACAGCCGGAAGACCGACAAGGGGAATGTGTAAGCGCGACCTGGTAAGTATGCGAGCAGTGAGGGTTTTAGGAGTAGGGAGCGGACAGGTAAGTGTGCAATAGTGAGGGATGTAGGGTTAGGGTGTGTGATAGGTGAGTGTGCGGTAGTGTCGGAGCTTGGGGTTAGGGGTGGGTAAGTGAGTTAGGGTTAGGGTGCAGGTAGGAGAGCGTGCGGTAGAGTCGGAGCTTGGGGTTAGGGTGGAGTAAGTGAGTTAGGGTTAGGGTGCAGATAGGAGAGTGTGCGTAGTGTCGGAGCTTAGGGTTAGGGTGGGTAAGTGAGTTAGGGTTAGGGTGCAGGTAGGGAGAGTGTGCGGTAGTGTCGGAGCTTGGGGTTAGGTGGGTAAGTGAGTTAGGGTTAGGGTGCAGGTAGGAGAGTGTGCGGTAGTGTCGGACCTTAGGGTTAGGGTTCATTAGGGCTAGTGGATATGTCCTGTTTTTGGGG